>NC_048264.2:47702285-47707285 GCF_005286985.2 Setaria viridis
GGTTTAGGGTTTAGGGTTTAGGGTTTAGGGTTTAGGGTTTAGGGTTTAGGGTTTAGGGTTTAGGGTTTAGGGTTTAGGGTTTAGGGTTTAGGGTTTAGGGTTTAGGGTTTAGGGTTTAGGGTTTAGGGTTTAGGGTTTAGGGTTTAGGGTTTAGGGTTTAGGGTTTAGGGTTTAGGGGGTTTAGGGTTTAGGGTTTAGGGTTTAGGGTTTAGGGTTTAGGGTTTAGGGTTTAGGGTTTAGGGTTTAGGGTTTAGGGTTTAGGGTTTAGGGTTTAGGGTTTAGGGTTTAGGGTTTAGGGTTTAGGGTTTAGGGTTTTTAGGGTTTAGGGTTTAGGGTTTAGGGTTTAGGGTTTAGGGTTTAGGGTTTAGGGTTTAGGGTTTAGGGTTTAGGGTTTAGGGTTTAGGGTTTAGGGTTTAGGGTTTAGGGTTTAGGGTTTAGGGTTTAGGGTTTAGGGTTTAGGGTTTAGGGTTTAGGGTTTAGGGTTTAGGGTTTAGGGTTTAGGGTTTAGGGTTTAGGGTTTAGGGTTTAGGGTTTAGGGTTTAGGGTTTAGGGTTTAGGGTTTAGGGTTTAGGGTTTAGGGTTTAGGGTTTAGGGTTAGGGTTTAGGGTTTAGGGTTTAGGGTTTAGGGTTTAGGGTTTAGGGGGTTTAGGGTTTAGGGTTTAGGGTTTAGGGTTTAGGGTTTAGGGTTTAGGGTTTAGGGTTTAGGGTTTAGGGTTTAGGGTTTAGGGTTTAGGGTTAGGGTTTAGGGTTTAGGGTTTAGGGTTTAGGGTTTAGGGTTTAGGGTTTAGGGTTTAGGGTTTAGGGTTTAGGGTTTAGGGTTTAGGGTTTAGGGTTTAGGGTTTAGGGTTTAGGGTTTAGGGTTTAGGGTTTAGGGTTTAGGGTTTAGGGTTTAGGGTTTAGGGTTTAGGGTTTAGGGTTTAGGGTTTAGGGTTTAGGGTTTAGGGTTTAGGGTTTAGGGTTTAGGGTTTAGGGTTTAGGGTTTAGGGTTTAGGGTTTAGGGTTTAGGGTTTAGGGTTTAGGGTTTAGGGTTTAGGGTTTAGGGTTTAGGGTTTAGGGTTTAGGGTTTAGGGTTTAGGGTTTAGGGTTTAGGGTTTAGGGTTTAGGGTTTAGGGTTTAGGGTTTAGGGTTTAGGGTTTAGGGTTTAGGGTTTAGGGTTTAGGGTTTAGGGTTTAGGGTTTAGGGTTTAGGGTTTAGGGTTTAGGGTTTAGGGTTTAGGGTTTAGGGTTTAGGGTTTAGGGTTTAGGGTTTAGGGTTTAGGGTTTAGGGTTTAGGGTTTAGGGTTTAGGGTTTAGGGTTTAGGGTTTAGGGTTTAGGGTTTAGGGTTTAGGGTTTAGGGTTTAGGGTTTAGGGTTTAGGGTTTAGGGTTTAGGGTTTAGGGTTTAGGGTTTAGGGTTTAGGGTTTAGGGTTTAGGGTTTAGGGTTTAGGGTTTAGGGTTTAGGGTTTAGGGTTTAGGGTTTAGGGTTTAGGGTTTAGGGTTTAGGGTTTAGGGTTTAGGGTTTAGGGTTTAGGGTTTAGGGTTTAGGGTTTAGGGTTTAGGGTTTAGGGTTTAGGGTTTAGGGTTTAGGGTTTAGGGTTTAGGGTTTAGGGTTTAGGGTTTAGGGTTTAGGGTTTAGGGTTTAGGGTTTAGGGTTTAGGGTTTAGGGTTTTTAGGGTTTAGGGTTTAGGGTTTAGGGTTTAGGGTTTAGGGTTTAGGGTTTAGGGTTTAGGGTTTAGGGTTTAGGGTTTAGGGTTTAGGGTTTAGGGTTTAGGGTTTAGGGTTTAGGGTTTAGGGTTTAGGGTTTTTAGGGTTTAGGGTTTAGGGTTTAGGGTTTAGGGTTTAGGGTTTAGGGTTTAGGGTTTAGGGTTTAGGGTTTAGGGTTTAGGGTTAGGGTTTAGGGTTTAGGGTTTAGGGTTTAGGGTTTAGGGTTTAGGGTTTAGGGTTTAGGGTTTAGGGTTTAGGGTTTAGGGTTTAGGGTTTAGGGTTTAGGGTTTAGGGTTTAGGGTTTAGGGTTTAGGGTTTAGGGTTTAGGGTTTAGGGTTTAGGGTTTAGGGTTTAGGGTTTAGGGTTTAGGGTTTAGGGTTTAGGGTTTAGGGTTTAGGGTTTAGGGTTTAGGGTTTAGGGTTTAGGGTTAGGGTTTAGGGTTTAGGGTTTAGGGTTTAGGGTTTAGGGTTTAGGGTTTAGGGTTTAGGGTTTAGGGTTTAGGGTTTAGGGTTTAGGGTTTAGGGTTTAGGGTTTAGGGTTTAGGGTTTAGGGTTTAGGGTTTAGGGTTTAGGGTTTAGGGTTTAGGGTTTAGGGTTTAGGGTTTAGGGTTTAGGGTTTAGGGTTTAGGGTTTAGGGTTTAGGGTTTAGGGTTTAGGGTTTAGGGTTTAGGGTTTAGGGTTTAGGGTTTAGGGTTTAGGGTTTAGGGTTTAGGGTTTAGGGTTTAGGGTTTAGGGTTTAGGGTTTAGGGTTTAGGGTTTAGGGTTTAGGGTTTAGGGTTTAGGGTTTAGGGTTTAGGGTTTAGGGTTTAGGGTTTAGGGTTTAGGGTTTAGGGTTTAGGGTTTAGGGTTTAGGGTTTAGGGTTTAGGGTTTAGGGTTTAGGGTTTAGGGTTTAGGGTTTAGGGTTTAGGGTTTAGGGTTTAGGGTTTAGGGTTTAGGGTTTAGGGTTTAGGGTTTAGGGTTTAGGGTTTAGGGTTTAGGGTTTAGGGTTTAGGGTTTAGGGTTTAGGGTTTAGGGTTTAGGGTTTAGGGTTTAGGGTTTAGGGTTTAGGGTTTAGGGTTTAGGGTTTAGGGTTTAGGGTTTAGGGTTTAGGGTTTAGGGTTTAGGGTTTAGGGTTTAGGGTTTAGGGTTTAGGGTTTAGGGTTTAGGGTTTAGGGTTTAGGGTTTAGGGTTTAGGGTTTAGGGTTTAGGGTTTAGGGTTTAGGGTTTAGGGTTTAGGGTTTAGGGTTTAGGGTTTAGGGTTTAGGGTTTAGGGTTTAGGGTTTAGGGTTTAGGGTTAGGGTTTAGGGTTTAGGGTTTAGGGTTTAGGGTTTAGGGTTTAGGGTTTAGGGTTTAGGGTTTAGGGTTTAGGGTTTAGGGTTTAGGGTTTAGGGTTTAGGGTTTAGGGTTTAGGGTTTAGGGTTTAGGGTTTAGGGTTTAGGGTTTAGGGTTTAGGGTTTAGGGTTTAGGGTTTAGGGTTTAGGGTTTAGGGTTTAGGGTTTAGGGTTTAGGGTTTAGGGTTTAGGGTTTAGGGTTTAGGGTTTAGGGTTTAGGGTTTAGGGTTTAGGGTTTAGGGTTTAGGGTTTAGGGTTTAGGGTTTAGGGTTTAGGGTTTAGGGTTTAGGGTTTAGGGTTTAGGGTTTAGGGTTTAGGGTTTAGGGTTTAGGGTTTAGGGTTTAGGGTTTAGGGTTTAGGGTTTAGGGTTTAGGGTTTAGGGTTTAGGGTTTAGGGTTTAGGGTTTAGGGTTTAGGGTTTAGGGTTTAGGGTTTAGGGTTTAGGGTTTAGGGTTTAGGGTTTAGGGTTTAGGGTTTAGGGTTTAGGGTTTAGGGTTTAGGGTTTAGGGTTTAGGGTTTAGGGTTTAGGGTTTAGGGTTTAGGGTTTAGGGTTTAGGGTTTAGGGTTTAGGGTTTAGGGTTTAGGGTTTAGGGTTTAGGGTTTAGGGTTTAGGGTTTAGGGTTTAGGGTTTAGGGTTTAGGGTTTAGGGTTTAGGGTTAGGGTTTAGGGTTTAGGGTTTAGGGTTTAGGGTTTAGGGTTTAGGGTTTAGGGTTTAGGGTTTAGGGTTTAGGGTTTAGGGTTTAGGGTTTAGGGTTTAGGGTTTAGGGTTTAGGGTTTAGGGTTTAGGGTTTAGGGTTTAGGGTTTAGGGTTTAGGGTTTAGGGTTTAGGGTTTAGGGTTTAGGGTTTAGGGTTTAGGGTTTAGGGTTTAGGGTTTAGGGTTTAGGGTTTAGGGTTTAGGGTTTAGGGTTTAGGGTTTAGGGTTTAGGGTTTAGGGTTTAGGGTTTAGGGTTTAGGGTTTAGGGTTTAGGGTTTAGGGTTTAGGGTTTAGGGTTTAGGGTTTAGGGTTTAGGGTTTAGGGTTTAGGGTTTAGGGTTTAGGGTTTAGGGTTTAGGGTTTAGGGTTTAGGGTTTAGGGTTTAGGGTTTAGGGTTAGGGTTTAGGGTTTAGGGTTTAGGGTTTAGGGTTTAGGGTTTAGGGTTTAGGGTTTAGGGTTTAGGGTTTAGGGTTTAGGGTTTAGGGTTTAGGGTTTAGGGTTTAGGGTTTAGGGTTTAGGGTTTAGGGTTTAGGGTTTAGGGTTTAGGGTTTAGGGTTTAGGGTTTAGGGTTTAGGGTTTAGGGTTTAGGGTTTAGGGTTTAGGGTTAGGGTTTAGGGTTTAGGGTTTAGGGTTTAGGGTTTAGGGTTTAGGGTTTAGGGTTTAGGGTTTAGGGTTTAGGGTTTAGGGTTTAGGGTTTAGGGTTTAGGGTTTAGGGTTTAGGGTTTAGGGTTTAGGGTTTAGGGTTTAGGGTTTAGGGTTTAGGGTTTAGGGTTTAGGGTTTAGGGTTTAGGGTTAGGGTTTAGGGTTTAGGGTTTAGGGTTTAGGGTTTAGGGTTTAGGGTTTAGGGTTTAGGGTTTAGGGTTTAGGGTTTAGGGTTTAGGGTTTAGGGTTTAGGGTTTAGGGTTTTAGGGTTTAGGGTTTAGGGTTTAGGGTTTAGGGTTTAGGGTTTAGGGTTTAGGGTTTAGGGTTTAGGGTTTAGGGTTTAGGGTTTAGGGTTTAGGGTTTAGGGTTTAGGGTTTAGGGTTTAGGGTTTAGGGTTTAGGGTTTAGGGTTTAGGGTTTAGGGTTTAGGGTTTAGGGTTTAGGGTTTAGGGTTTAGGGTTTAGGGTTTAGGGTTTAGGGTTTAGGGTTTAGGGTTTAGGGTTAGGGTTTAGGGTTTAGGGTTTAGGGTTTAGGGTTTAGGGTTTAGGGTTTAGGGTTTAGGGTTTAGGGTTTAGGGTTTAGGGTTTAGGGTTTAGGGTTTAGGGTTTAGGGTTTAGGGTTTAGGGTTTAGGGTTTAGGGTTTAGGGTTTAGGGTTAGGGTTTAGGGTTTAGGG